>NC_037688.1:38134795-38179027 GCF_003255815.1 Theropithecus gelada
AAAAAAAAAAAAAAAAAAAAAAAAAAAAACAGAAAAAGAAATTATCGGCATTGTGCAGTGGCTCAAGCCTATAATCCTAGCACTTTTGGAGGCCGAGAAAGGTGGAACACTTGAGGTCAGGAGTTCGAGACCAGCCTGGCCAAATGGTGAAATCTCATCTTTACTAAATATACAAAAATTAGCCAGGCATGGTGGAGCATGCCTGTAATCCCAGCTGTTTAAGAGGCTGAGGCATGAGAATCACTGGAACCCAGGCAAGAGAGGTTGCAGTGAGCCAAGATCGCACCACTGCACTCTAGCCTGGGTGACAGAGTAAGACTCTGTCTAAAAAAAAAAAAAAAAAAAAAAAAAAGAATGTATAGAGAGTTTTCCATACACATAGTTCAGACTTGGAGTCCAGTCTTGCTGAGGGAAAGATCATTGTTCTCATTATGCAGAGGAGGAAAATGAATCCTCTAGGAGATGAGTGACTTGGCCAAGGTTATTCAGGAAGCTAGTAGCAGAGGAAAGACCTGGACTCTGAAGCCAGTGGTGCTCTAGTTCATTTTGGAGTCTTTCAGGAATTCTGTTCTCACTTGAAATGCAAGTTTCTTGTTTCCAGAAGGGGAAACAAAAATCGATGCTCATTTTCTGTGTTTTTTCATAGCACCCATCCTAAAGCTTAGTTCAACCTACAATCCCCAGGACCTTACGGCCACCATAAAATGTGCTTTTATCACTCACAACACAGAGAACCAATAAAACAACTAGTGAGAAAGAAGCCACATCTTTTAATTCCATCATCTTCAGAACCAAAATGTTTTCATATCAGAGGAAAAGGAGGACTTGAGCTATGGTCTTCAGAAGAACAAACTGCATTTTCATTCTGATAAAGAAAAGAGCCTGTCTTTTCAGAAGTTGACCACATGATTCCAGAAAAAGCATAGAACCTTACACAGCCAATGGGAGCAGTTAGTGGAGCCATGTGTCACATTCACCTTACTTAGCAAAGATCACTAGGTGGCCTTTGAAAGGTAACACAAAAATGCTGTAGAATCTTTCCAGGCGTGAGTTTATCAGATTGCCAGTTTAGAAGTACAAAATATGGCTAGCTGTTTCCTTCATTTTTTAGAAAAACAAATGACAGCTGGATTTTAACTACCTGTTATATTTTTACTCTCCCAAAACAGCTCAAAAAGTAATTTTCTTGTGCAGAGAGATACTTGCAATGAGGCTAACATGAAAGAATGGCCACGTCCCAATTATCCATCCATTCCTTCATTCTGGAGGCTCAGAGGGTGGCGAAGGAATGGGGTGACTAAGGATATAGTCCATATATTATATCCTCTCACACAGGCTGGAAAATTCTGATCCATGCATTCCTTGGTTTATTCCATGAGGCCTTTATTTTGAAAAATATTGTCTTAAATTTACTTTTGTGGAAAACCCCTAGAATATCTTAAAACTGAGTAAATTGTAGATCCATAGTGTTTTGACTGCCTAGTTCCAAATATACTTGATACATTTTTTTTTCAAACGTTGCCCACGCCACCTATACTGTTAATTCCTATTCTCCTAGTTTATTTTTAGACATCGTCTAAATGTTAATCCCCTTTAGTGTTAATCAAAATGCAATATGGAATACATCAGTCAGCTATTGCCAAAACATTTCTACATAACAAACCAACCGAGCACTCAGTGGCTTAAAACAGCAATCGTATATTCTGTTTTTTGTTTTTTGTTTTTTGTTTTTTGTTTTTTTTTTGAGACAGAGTCTCACTCTGTTGCCCAGGCTGGAATGCAGTGGTACAATCTCAGCTCATGGCAACCTGTGCCTCCCAGGTTCAAGCTATTCTCCTGCCTCAGCCTCCCAAGTAGCTGGGATTACAGGTGCATGCCACCATGCCCAGCTAATTTTTATATTTTTAGTAGACACAAGGTTTTACCATGTTGGCCAGGCTGGTCTCGAACTTCTGGCTTCAGGTGATCGACCCACTTTGGCTTCCCAAAGCGCTGGAATTACAGGCATAAGTCACCACACCAGGCCTGTTCTTATTTTCATAGATACACAGATCAGTGTCAACTCATCTGAGCTGGGCTACACTCCAGGATGTGGGACCTGGGCTGCAGAGGTAGTCCAAGTCTAATCCACAGGTTTTTTATTCCAGGGAGCTCATTCTCAGGCTCAGGGATGAACGCCTCGTAACTGCCCTTGGCATGTTCTTTTCCTGCTGGGTCACTGGGTCACGAAAGGGCATGCCCAAGTGTGCAAGCATTTTCCAAAGCTCTGCTCACAGCACTTATGCCAGCAACCCTTCAGCCAAAGCAAATCACATTGCCAAACCCAAATTCAAGGCACCAGAAAGTAAATTTCACCCATCATGAGGCCTTGGTAAGGATGTGACTATAAACACTAGTGCAGAGTATTGAACAATCAAGGCCAATCATGTAAGCTAAGACATTAAGGTAGAATAGTAGATGGCACTGTGCATAAAATTAAAAAAAAAACTGACTATTGAGCAATACTAGAATACAATTAACACAATAACTCAAAAGCATGCTTTCTATTTGGGGGCAGGAAATGGGGTATATATGGACCAACCCAAACAGTGGCATTTGAATATATGGTTTCTCCTACTTGAGTGAGGTCAGGTTGAATCTTGGAGGTTTTAAGGTCTACGTCATGAGAAATGTTCAAAGGGAAAGAGTAATCTTAGGTAAATAAATTTCCAAATTCCACTTAGATAGAAAAAGAGGTCTAAACTAGAAGGTTCTCTGGAGTTCCTTCCAACTCTGTCTCCACATGGTTCCTAGCGTGTATCAGACGTAGAGGAAGACATCAGGCTGCCCCTAGATGGTAACAGTCACAACATGCTGATGGTTGCACTGTCCCATAGCTGGTGCCCTCAGCAGCCAGCATGATCTTGTGCAAAGAGCCAGGGCTTTGGAGACAGGCAAGAGGAGGTCATAGTTCAGCTGGACCACCAGGTGAGTCCTTTGCTTCTCTAGGTCTCAATTGTACCATCTCTGAAATGAGTCAGACAGACCAGGCAATGCCTATGACCCATCTGGTTCTGCAAGCTTATGGTGTTATGCCAACCTGGATGCATGGAGGAGTCAGCAATGCTCAGGTATGAGAGGTGGTCTAGGTAAGAAGTGCAGTTACCGAGAGGCAGAGAAAACTCTATTGATGAGCACAAGCAAAAATTGAGTTAACAGTGACATATGGCTGAGTTGTAGGTCATTACAGGCCTCCAAGCGATTCCCTTATCAACCATCCAGAGTCCTAAGTTTTTTTCCAGATTCCATCTTTGGGGTTAAGACATGGCCTCTGGAGTGAGACCTAGGAGAGCTTCCAACTCCAAACCCCACTCTTTATCGAGTCTCACAGTACCCCAAAGGCTTGGTTGTCTACAGTTCTCTCTCCCCACAAATGAGACCACAAGGGCTGTTTCTCTTACAGCCCAGAAGATAGGAAAAAAATAATAATACAAGCAATAAAGGAATTTTTATACAGAAATGTATTTTGGGGCTACGATGTAAAGTCCCTTTAGCAGGAGCCACAATTTTCTTAAATAATCGTTCCCATAATTGGCTACTTGTGGGAACAACTAATTGCACATGTAATCATTTGCCTGTACAACTCAGCATCAACCGGTAATTAAAGGCAGAGCCGTCCTTGCTAAATTTGGCTCCAAAAATAATAGTAATATTTGCAAGAGTTCAATGTCTTCCTGCCAAGGAACTCTAAGCCCCATTCAAATGGGTATTATCATTTTTCAAAACATCTTGGAAAAGGGAGACCTGCAACCTTGCCCCAAAGCAAACACAGTCAGAGAAGAACTCTGCTGAATAATTCCCTTGCTTATGTTTATTCTACCAGCTATGTTGAGCATATATCGAGCATCTTCCATGTGCTGGGTCTAATCCTTCCATAAGCTAGTGTCTCCTTGATCTTCTGAGCCCTTCTGTTTGCATACCCTTTCAAAGGAGGTAGGGGGATAGAAAAAAATCACCCCCAAAGTCTGCAAAAGACCCACCTTGGTTAATTTCTCCCAGGCCATAGATATATCCCAACTAAGCAGTGACTCCTACCTGCCCCAACCCCTGCCTGCCACACAGCCACTGTGTTGAAGTAGTATTTGTCATTTTGCATCTGGAGGGTTGCCGCAGCCTCTCAGCGGACTCCCCTGGTTCCATACTTGTGCCTTTCTGGTCCAATCCTTTACCCGAAGAAAGCATGCATTGGTCTTAAGTGAAAAAGCAGATCATGTATCCTGTTTGGTGGAGGGTTGAATTATGCCCCCCAAAAATATATGTCCATATCCTAACCCTCCACTGCCTATGAATGGGATCTTATTTGAAAATAAGGGTCTCTGCAGATATAATTAAGGATCTCAATATGAAACCATTCTGGATTTAGGATGTGCCCTCAATCCAGTCACTAGTGTTCTTCAGAGAAAAAGAAGAGGGAGATTGTACACAGACAGAGGAGAAGCCATGTGAAGACAGAGGCAGAGACAGGAGGGATCCCTGCAAACTCTACCAGCTCCCCCATCTCCACGATCCTCTTTCCCATCACCCTCCAACCTCCAAATCTCCCTCCCCTTCCCCAAACAAGCTTGCTGTGGCTCCCAGCTAAGGCTATGGGATTTTATCTTAGAGAGATGTGAAGTTCTTGAAGGGTTGTAAATTGAGGAAAGGAGACGTAGTTGGATTTATGCAGTGAAACTAATATAATGGGCTTTAGGGTACTAGACTGCTGAACCTCTGGCCTCTGCACCCAGCCTGTCCCTCTCACTCTGCTCGCTAAGCTACTGGAACCTTCCATCTACCCCTTTAATGAGCTGCATGCCCTTCTGCCACAGGGCCTTTGCATGTTCCAGTTTTCCCCACTCCACTGCCATCCAAATCAGTCTTCCCTTGCTTTTTGCCCAGATAGATGGGGCAAACAAGAATACCAGGAACCTGATTAGGAGGCTATTATAGCCCCAGAACCTCATATTTTAAGTACTTAGCTCATAGTCTTACAATAAACACTGTCTACGTAGTGCTATATTGAATTTAGATTTTACCAAACTCCTCAATGTTTTAGAGCAGGGACTGACAAACATTTTCAGGAAAAGGGTCAGAGAGTATTTATTTGAGCCTCTGTGAATCACATAGTCTCTCTGGATACTTATTTGACTCTGCCTGTGAAATATGAAATGATGATGGATAACAGAAAAAAAAATGGGTGTGACTGTGTTCCAATAAAACTTTATTTACAGAAACAGGCAATGAGCCAGATTTGGCAAGCAGATCAAAGTTTACGAACTCCTGTTTTAGACGAAAATACTTGAAACATCTACTGGCGGTCAACTTCGGTTTTGCTTTTTCTCTAATTCAGTCTAGCTACCCAATCAGTACATTGGCAAGCAGTGTCAGGAGGGTATGAATATACATTGGCAGCTCTAATCTGAGTTGAGATCTCTAACAAGAAAGTTTCAAAAGCAAAAACTTGCAAGAAGAAGGTTTTCTCTCCCATTAAAAGTTAATATTTTACATGACTTCCCCTAAAACAAATAGATCATCTTTTGAGCCAGCTAATCCTTAATAAATGAGAATCTTTACCCCAAACTCAACTGAGCATCTCTATTCCCACAGCTATGTCCCCTCACCCAGGCCCTCTTTAAAAATCCATTGATTACTGCCAAGTCTCCATTGGTGGGATTAATTAATTTATGAACTTGTCATTACATTTCATTGATTAAAATGTCCCTTCTTAAAGATTTAATTATACCCAAAGATAAAAGATCTGCTAATTATTGTCCTTTATCTAATTGAAGTTTTGTATTACAAATAAAGTTCAAAGGTTTAAGACAGTTGCCCTTTGAAACAGCTGGGCAAAGATGAGAATTTAATTAGAGATGAGACACCATTCTGTCTGATCTATTCCAATGAGAGAAAGAGAGCAAGCTGGACAAGATGGCTGGTCAGAAAAGGAAAACCTAGAAAATCTGTTAACCTTGTTGATCGCTTAGTAGTTTTTAGCAAATGGCTCCAGTTATACGCATTGTCAAAACGGTTTGGGTTGCTGGCACAGTTACACATTGTGTGGAGAGCAGGAATTCTGCCAAGCAAAGATATACTAAGTATTTAAATTGTCTTACAAGTCCTGATGTGTGAAAAAGTCTCCAAAGAAGACTTTTTTTGTGTAATTTCATTTCTAAGATATTCTGTAGAGGAAATCAAAGTCATTCAGTAAACAAACCATTGAGAAACAGAGAAGCCTTTAGAAAACTACAAGCACCCTGGAGTCAGACCCTGAAGTCAGAAGGGTCTGGGTTCAAGTCTGCATGGAGGATGGGTGGACGACCCTCCTTCCCCTGGAATTGTGTCCCGCTGGCAAAGAATCTTCCGTGGATGAGGGTCTCAGCCTCTTGTGCTGCTCATAAAGGAGTGAGCTTGGAATGTGGGGGCTCATTGGTCCATGCTTGGTGATTAGGTAAAGCCTCTCTATTTAGGTAAAGCCAATCTACTTAATGGAAATAAGCTCATAATGGAATAAGATGATCTATTTATTTAAGGGGTCATGATGTAAAATATTAACTTTTATCGGAAATATAAATAATAATTCCTATCCTTTTGTCTGCACAGCTGACCCCTCTCTTTCCTACTCCCCATATCCCACCCCTTACCCAAATCAATGTGGGGCAGTCAACTGCTCTTCAACCTCTAACTTTCTTCTATACCTTGCTTGTCCTCTCATAAAATCTTAACTCATGAGAAGGAAAGAAGAAGCCCCACTTCTTCATCAACAAGCCCCGCTGGCCATAAATCTATGACCATATTTTCCAGCCAGCTTTAAAATACTAAAGGCAATATTTTAGTCTTTATCTGTTTGACTCCTATATCTATCTGTCAATTAATTTTGAATTTGTGATAATAGGAAAATATCCTTATCTATTGGCCTGCTAAAATCCCAAATCTTAACAACTGTGTAACTTTGGATAGTTTGCCTTATCTCTCTGAGTTCCAAGTTTCCCCAGCAGTTCAAGTGGTAATGGTAAAACAACTTCCTTCATGGGGTTGTTGGAAGATTTAAAGTGCATTTAAGGTACTTTGTACGGCAGCTGACACCTAGTAAGAGCTTGACACACAGTAAATACAACAGTGCCTTCCATGAGCTAGAGAGGCCAAAAAAAAAAAAAAAGAGCAAGGTTCAGTCTCTGCCCTCAAGAAGTTCAGTGTGTAATTTCCATTTTCAGAATGTTCTTATACTGATAATGCCATCAAAATCTGTCCTTAAGTGGGAAGCAGGAAGCAAGTGATAATGAACATCAAAACACCTTATGTTTCACATTTGCTTCTTTTTAAACAGAATTCATCTGCACAGAAATGTTCCTCCACCTATGTCTCCTGAGGCTGAAATGGAATCGAGGCTCTAGGAAGGGAAGACCCCTGTATACACAATGGGGAACCCACTGGGCATCATGTCACTAAAGTAGGTCTTTGGGGAACTACAGAGGGGATGAAGAAGATGAAGAGAAGATCTTAAGACCATTCAAAATGGGTAAAAATGGAGGGAAGAGAGCTGGGTTGGGGGAAGGACATGTACTGCTATCCTCTGAAAAACAAGGGAATTAGGATTAACAAGAGTAGACTGAGATAGAGGCCATGACTCAGGCAGCACCTTTATGTGCCATGGGGCTGTCACATAGCAGGGGTCAAATACATGCTGTATTGTGATAACATACAGTCATTATTGTGATCATGGCTGAGTTTTACTGAGCTCTGTCACATGCTCCACAGGCTTTATCTTGTTTAATATTCCCAGCAACAGTCTGAGGCACATTCTTTTATCATACCTATTTTACAGATGTGGAAAACTGAGAGACTGAAAGGTTAGGACCTTTGTCCAGGGCTGCAGACTCAGTCTATCAAACTCCAGATGTCATGTTCTAAAGCAGATTCTGGATCATTGCATAGAAAAATATTTTACGATGGTGTATTAGTCTGTTCTCATGCTGCTAATAAAGACATACCCAAGACTGGGTAGTTTACAAAGGGAAGAAGTTTAATTGAGTCAGTTCAGCATGGCTGGGGAGGCCTCACAACCATGGCGGAAAGTGAAGGAAGGGCAAAGTCACGTCTTACATGGCAGCAGGCAAGACAGCATGTGCAGAGGAACTACCCTTAATAAAACCATCAGATCTTGTGAGACTCACTCACTGTCACAAGAACAGCAGCATGGGGGTGACCACTCCCATGATTCAATTACCTCCCACCTGGTCCCTCCCATGATGCATGGGGATTATGGGAGCTGCAATTCAAGAGGAAATTTGGGTGGGGACACAGTCAAACCATATCAGATGGGTATTTCACAAGCTCATCAGTGGCTTTCAGACACAGAAGATTCCTAGCCACTGTCACATAGAGGCTGGACCACCCAAGGGTGAGGTCGTTATAAATGACACAAAATGAAACTAGATCAAAATTTTGCAAAACTTCAACCACATTTCCTTCCCACTCCAAGAGTCTATGTCTCTGGAAGCCTTCCTCATTTCTACCCCAGTAGACCTCAGAGGCTCACTATTAGAGGTACAGCTCAGGGAATATAATCCCCAAATGTCCTGCTGTCCTGAGCAAAAGAAAATATTAGAGCATCATGTCAATTGTTCGACAATGAAGACTGAATACACTAATACAGTGAATACTATTCAGCTATCAAAAATAATGTGCAGATACATAAAAAGGTGTCTTCAACATTAAGAAGGAAAAGTTTGATACAAAATGAAATGTAGTATATGTTTATATTTTATATATATATATATATATACACACACACACACACACACACGCCCAATGAGAGAAGATAAAAGAGGGAAGGAAGAAAGAAGGAGGGAGAGAAAGAACCTATATCAAGTTACAATAGTGATTTATCTATATATACTACAAATTTGAGGGGGATTTTGTTTATATTTTCCTTATTTTTATCATGAAAGTTTCTGGTTTTCTATCATTACCATGTATGTATGTACTAAGAAGAAAAAAATATATAGTTCAAACTAGGCAATTTCTTATTCAAGAACACAAAACAAGTTAGATTTGGAGTCCATTTTCCATTGTTTGATCACTTAGCAGCCACATCTTACACCTGCTTCAGGATTGACTTACTCTTCCCACCTTACAACCAAGCTGTGGACACATTTGCTTCCATGGTAATCAGTGTCCAGGACCCCCTCGGGCTGCCAACCTGAGAATTACCAGCTCCTGTCCCTTTCCTTGGGCTGCCAGAGTCAGCCCCATGCTGGCCTCTTAGAGGTTTACCTGTCGCCTCCCTAAGGCTTTCTGTCCCCAGCATCTCAGTTGGGAACCCCCATCCACCAGGGCAGGTGCTCCAATCCCCACTCTCCAAAAATGGAGAGGTCTGTGTTCAGATACCCTCTCTGCGGTCCAGTCTTCCTGATGTCAGATCCTTTCCCTAAACTCCTTCAGTCTCCATGCCTGAGTCTCCTGAGAAGCCTGCAAAACCTGACAATCTTTCTGTTGCATCCAACCCAAATCTTTTGCTGTTATGCTCCCTGCTGCTAGCCTAAAGCCCTTGCCTTCTCTATGTTTTTGTTGTTGACTTGTTTTTGGTTTTCATTTCCTTGTCAATTTTGGTTTTGTACTAACTCTCAACACACTTGTACCCCACCTAGAAGAGGTGGGGAGCTTTCCTTCATTTACCTACAATGGGATGTCTGAAAGGAAAAAATATAATTAAATGATGGATCGAGAGAAGCCAATGGCTCCATGCAACATTGAGGATTAAGGACAACATTGTGGGAAGAGAAAGAGACAAAGCGCCATCCCAAGGCATCACAGAGCTGGCCATGCAGGCTGACTCCGTGAGTTGGCACCAGTTGCCTGGGTTGGTGCTCAGAGTGGGAATGTGGTTCATGCTGTTTTGGCATTGTATGTTCCTTCCCTCCCTGTGCTGCTCTGCTGGGACACCAGGCCAGGGGGTGTCTCTCAAAATGTTCTGATCAGAGAGGATCTCAGGACCCGATTATGAAAGGCTGTGGATGCACAGGAGGAGGCCAGCCTGTGGCTTTGTTCACAAAGCACTCCTTCCTTCACACCACATGGCGAGACCTCAGATGCATCCCCACACTTTCCAGGCAGAAGTCCTTTTGAGCAGAACAGGACCTTTCCCTCACCCCTTGTCAATAGCTAAAGACAACCTGGGAGAGCAGTGGCTGCAGAGCTCTTTGTCCTGCCCTATAGGATCTGCTTCTAGAACCTTCTTAACCTCAAACAGAGATCAGTGCCCATATGATCTCTATCAGCAGCCTACAAATTCCGAAAGCATAACAGACATGCCCTGGGCAATGTCACATCTCAAAACTGTCAAGTGTTGAATCTATTTTCTTAACCCACTAAGAAAACAACTTGATATTTGTTATGAGCTTAAGAAACAACCTTATTAATGACATCAAGCTATTGAGCAGTATTAACTGACTGTCAATTTACATTATGTAACAGAACGGGAAGCTCAATTTCCTTGTGTCACATTTATAATGATTAAATTATCAACAGATGTAAAGTCGTTCTGAGCCATAACAAGGTCCTATAAGGTGCTAATTAACTTCGCACTTTTCTAAAAAAAGAAATTCTGCCACGTTTTGATAGGAAATATTGCCACTTGGGTATACTTACTGGTCCTCAGTAGCACACTTAGGACATATTTTGAAGAGCTTCCTTTTTACCTTGTTGCTAGTTCCTGGAGGAATAATAATATCATAAACATACCAGTTCTCCCATTTGAGTCTAAAATCCATACTGCATCAACCCTATTGATTCTAAAATAGAAGAAATCAGCTTCTGTCAATGATACAGTGATTACTAACATTGGCGAGAGGGTCAAAAGTTGCAGCTCAGGCTGGGTGCGGTGGCTCACACCTGTAGTCCCAGCACTCTGTGAGGCCAAGGCGAGAGGATTGCTTGAGCCCAGGAATTCAAGGCCAGCCTGGGCAACATAGTGAGACCCCCATCTCTATTAAAAAAATAAATAAAATTAGCCAGATGTGATAGTGCTTGCTTGTGGTCCCAGCAACTCAGGAGGCTGAGACAGGAGGATTGCTTCAGTCAGGAATGTCAAGGCTTCAGTGAGCTGTGATCATGCCACTGCACCTCAGCCTGGGCAACAGAGCAAGACCCTATTTAAAAAAATAATTGCAGCTCAAGGGAACCCAGCAAGTATGTCTATAAGTCTCCAGAAATGTTCAGCTCCCTGTAACCTTTGCTGGGGGCAGAGGGGTGCAAACCACATCCCCCATCCACAGGCTCAGAAATACTACATGGTCCCTCCATAGACTTTACTTCTTTTCTTTTCATGATTTAGAATTTTCCAGATTCTTCTAATCTGCAGATGGGGTGAAGATCAAGATCATACATTGTTCAAGGCTTTTGGGTCATTATTTTATCAGTCCAAAGAGTCTCAGTAATGAACCTCAACTCCTACATACTTTTTTGTCTTTTTCCTCCATTCAAAACGGTTCACATATTACAAAATTCCTTTTAACCTTTAGTTGTGATACTTGCATTGTAGGTATATATTTATAGGATGCCTTTATCATTTAAAAATGTACATATTAAAATAGTCCTAGATGAAATGATGAGATGTTTCAGCTTTGTCCCAAAATAATTTAATGGTGAGGAAGAAGTAGAAGATCTAAATGAAATAAAATTGCTTATAAATCGGCCATTGTTGAGGCTGGGTGCTGGGTACGTAAGACTTCATTATATTATCTCTATTGTATATGTTTGAATTTTTCCATAATGAAAAGCTATAATAAATTTCTCAAAAAAAAATGGATCAGATTAGGAACTGGTTTGTGACACTTTGGATAAAGACTAAGAAAATACATTTCAATTTTTTTTTTTTTTCTTTTTTGTAGTTAAGGCTGTTCCAAAGCGCATCTTAGAAAAGAATATATGACCCAGCTTCAGACAGTGTTAACTCACTTCAACAAAATAATACAAGATTTTATCTCAGGCCGCGACTGACCTGAGAGATTCTAAAATATCTATATGATATCTACAGCTTGTGGACATCATGTGTACAAAAAAACTGGTAATAAGAAAGCCAGGAGAGGTCTGTGTACTGAATTGAACAGAGAGGACACACTGCTATGGAAAACAGTAGTTTCATCTGCAGAAGGAAGCACAATTTCAAACAATGTGGGGAATAGGTGGACTCAGGATAATAACTTGGCACTGGGTCATTGTATTAGTTCGTTTTCACACTGCTATAAAGAACTACCTAAGACTGGGTAATTTATAAAGAAAATAGGTTTAATTGACTTACAGTTCCACATGGCTGAGGGGGCCTCAGGAAACTTACAATCGTGGCAGAAGGCAAAGGAAGAACAAGGCACATCTTACATGGTGGCAGGAAAGAGAGAGAGAAAATGGGGAACTGCCACACACTTTTAAACCATCAGATCTCGTGAGAACTCACTCCATGAGAACAGCATGGGGCAAACCACCCCCATGTGTCCAATTACCTCTCACCAGGTCCCTCCCCAAACACGTGGGGATTACAATTCAACCTGAGATTTGGGTGGGGACATAGAGCCAAACCGTATCAATCATCTTGTTATTTCAGCTTGCAAAGATGAGAGCACAGGAAGACCACAACTTTGTGATGAGGTGGGTGGGTGCTGTGAAAAATGATTATGGAAAATGGAGCCATTTTGGTCACACTCAACTAAAATAGAGTCTGGGAGCCATAGGGAAAAACACTCAGGTCACAAACACCTACTCTAGGAATTATCTCGCCCGCCCAATCCAAAACCACAACAGCCAGCTACAACTTTATGATTTTAAGTTTTACCTAGTAACTGCTACCACTCACCAGTCAGAACCCGCCAGCTCCTGTAAGCTACCAATGAATTTCCTTTCAAAATAATTTACATAACCTTCTTCCTTTCCTCCAATACAACCCCGGCCTTTCCCTTTGTTCTTCAGACACATCTAGGGGCTGTCCTGGTTTATGTATCTCAAATTGCAATTCTACTTCTCATATATTATTCCAAAATAAATCCTTTGCTTGGAGATCCATCTCTATTTTTTATGTTGACAGTACTAATGTTCTAATCTTGTAGATGAAGAGAATGAGATTCAGAAAGGTAAAAGACTATCCCAAACCCATGAGGTTATTAAGAAACAGAGCAGGTATTCAAATTCAAGTTGGGTTTGCTCCAAAGCTCAAAGCCTTTCTACATCATGACTCCCAGAGCTTCCACTTCTAAGGATGAAAGAGGATATGAACAGTCTTTCCAGGCATCTTGAAATACAGGGACAGAAATCACTTTTCATGAATCACCTGAAAATGAGCACAACTCTTAGCATATATAGAAATAGGGGTAGGCGTGGTGAATTACATATTTAAAAACTATTCTTATATTCAAATATGACTGGAAGTATTTAGCAGGCAAAAACAGTTGGCCTCCTTTTGGACTAAGATTTGAGGAGGAAAAAAGGACCTTTCTAGTAGATGAGGTTGTAACATATAGCACTTAGTGAAATAAATTCCTTCAATGTTAATTGCTGACACATCTTAAAGAAAGAGCAAGAACTGGAAAGTCACAGCAGACCTGCATGGTCTCTTGGGTCAAGATCATTTCTTATTGTAAAATTAGATGCCTGAGACACTCTGCCCCTCAAGTGAAATGGGTATCTGCAATGGAAAGACATTTCTAGAAGTCACTTAGTGAGCAAAGACAGAAAAACACACACACACACACACACACACAGTTTTCCCCAGAAAACCAAGGAATTTAGTATTCCTATGGGAAATGGGCCAGTAGATAATATGTGAAGTGCTTTGTACCATATCCCCCTTTTGGAACGAAACAAAGGTATATTAAAGGCTCTGATAAGTCCTGCATTATGGAGACCTATTGAATGTAAAATTTCCCACAAACATATTTGTATTTCATCACAAAGCCATTTTTGCATATTAGTTATTAACATCTCAAGAAACTACAACGCCTGGAGACACCTTTCATAAAGGGCTGAAGTATATTGATGGGATTCCTAGGGAGTTATATGCAGAATCTGATCTGCAATCAAAAGATAAGACATGGGGATTAAACTCCCCAAGCTCCACACATTGCATCCAAGTACACCTGGAACCCAACTTAAGTTGTAATTCAAGTTAATTTCATAAAGAGCCAACAGCTAGTACCGAGGGTGTTGGGTAAACTTAAGCATGTATTCAGAAGAGAATACATTCTGGGGCTTGATTCCACTGCAGTATTCAGAAGCAACTATTTGGAGAAAATAGAAGTGGAAATGAGCATTAAAGGGTGGGGAAATCTACTCAGTAGGAGAGAAGAGGAAAAAAGGATTCACTTGAAGGAAGAAGAATTATGTATTCAAATTGCTTATGCTTTAGTCATCACTGATCAACCAGGTAAATGAGTCATTTTAATTTCAGGTGCATTAAATTTAGTATCAGTATTGGTTAAAAAATCGATTAGTATTTGAGGGCTTTTTGTTTGTTTTGTTTTGTTTTGTTTTTGTAAAATGGCAGGGATCCGCTGAAAATAGTTCCATTATTCATAAGCAATTAGACAGAAAAACTTATTTATCAGCCATTCTGAACAAATAAGAGCATAGAGTAAACATGATTGATTTCCTAACTTCTGTGAGTGTACCCCAATAGATTACACTGAAATTCTTGTTAAAGGTAGTATTTCTGTTGCTGCTCCTGTGACTACCACACTTAGAACTTCATAGAAGCAGAAAGCAACTGAATCTACATAATGAGCTAGTGTTTTTCCAATTCATTATTGCTTCACAGATTTCACTTAGAAAGACACAGCCTTGTGAGTACTGTTTACAAATGAATGATGGCCACTCTATAGTTGCACAGTCATCCCTCAGTATCCATAGGGGATTGGTTCCAGGACCCTGCCATGGACACCAGAATCCACAGATGCTCAAGTCCCTGATATAAAATAGCATGGTATTATGCAGCCATAAAAAAGGATGAGTTCATGTCCTTTACACGGAGATGGATGGAGCTGGAAACCATCATTCTCAACAAACTAACACAAGAACAGAAAACCAAACACTGCATGTTCTCACTCACAAGTGGGAGTTGAATAATGAGAATACATGGATACAGGAAGGGGAACATCACACACCGGGGCCTGTCGGGGGGTGGGGGACTAGGGGAGGGAGAGCATTAGGAGAAATACCAATGTAGATGATGGGTTGATGGGTGCAGCAAACCACCATGGCACATGTATACCTATGTAACAAGCCTGCACGTTCTGCACATGTACCCCAGAATTTAAAGTATAATTTAAAAAGCATAGATTTGCATATAACCTGTGCACATTCTCCTGTATACTTTAAGTCATCTCTAGATTACTTATACCCAATGCAGTGTCAATGCTATGTAAATAGTTGCTATACTGTGTTGTTTGGGGACAATGACAAGGACGAAAATTCCACAAGTATTCAGTACATACACAATCATCCTTTTTCCCCCCAATATTTTGATCCTCAGTTGTTTGAATCCACAGATGTAGAACCCACAGCTATAGAGAGTCAAGAGTATTTTTCTAAGTGAGAAGCCCGAGCCAATGGAAATGCCCATTGTATAGTTATTTTATATAAATATTTTTCCTTAGAGTATTTCTCCCTAAGCTGTTTATATGTTCCTTCTGCCCGAAGAGTCTTACTCACCTCAGTTCCATCCTGTTTCACCTAAGAATTTCCTATTCATCCTTCAAGATGCAGCTGAAGTGCTATCTACTCCAGAAATCTTTCTGTACTTGCAGACGATGGAAATCTACCTCAAAATACCTTAAGCAAAAAAAGGAGGAAACGTATAGGGAGAGGAGGGCACGAATTGCCATTCACTGGATCATGTAACAAGAAGTACCAGGAGTAATGTCCAGCAGCAGACATGCTTGGATCCAGAAACTTGAATGCTATTATTGGGATGTTGTCTTTCCCTCCTTCTCCTAGGTCTGCTTTCCTCTGTTCTTTGGTTTCATTCTTAGGCAGATTCAAGGCAGTGTTCTCACTGTAACAGAAGAGCAACACTAGTCTGTTACACTATTACACCACCACGCTATTAAAATCCATCCTAAAATCTAAGAGTATATTTTTTTATTTTGACATAAATCTTTGAAACAAAACTTTAATGACCTTAGATTGATGTGGTGGAGTGTCTCTCCATCTTTTCTAGTATATGTTCCATTCATAGGCAGACTTTCTCCAAATGATAAGAAAGATGGCCAGTGGCCACCCCAAATTTACACTCCATCCCATTAGCAACCCTGGCTAAATGAGTTTCTGCCAATGGCTATGTCATAAAATTCCCAAGGACACACTTATTGGTGTGGGTCACAAGCCTACTGTTGTTCCGAGGGTTTTCTGAGTCAGCCCCACTCAGAACATGCAGGATTTATTCTTCACAAGAAAGAGGTTCATTATCAGCAGAGAAAAGAAAGGGGTGCTGGAGAGACAGAAACAACAGTTGTCCTTGAACCCTGCCCAGAGCCTCCTAGTCTGAATGAAGATCCTCTTTCCCAAGCTCTCACATAATCCTGGAAAAACATCTGTTGGTGCAATTAGGCCTCTCTTGGTGCATTATTGTCACCTCTGTACGTGCAGCATTTGACAGTTGCACAGTAAATATTCATGGATAAGGGCATGAAGAAATGAGAATACCATTTCATGAAGCTCCAAGCAGAGGTATCAGTGACCACAGTCAATCAGAGTGGCTGTCATGGTACAAAAGGAATGTGGGTTTGAAAAAGATGGAGAGAGGGTGATGTTTGCTGGACGTGTGAGTGTGAGAGTGAGGGAGAAGCCTCCCACTGATGGGAACATTGTCTTCTACATAGAAATAGCAACTTGGCAGCCACTTGCCTTATCTTTTCCAAGTCACATTTTAAATACATTTTCCTATTGCCCCGTACCTGAACTTGTCCATATCAGGCCACAGATACAAATTTGAAGTTTAGAAAATACCAATCCCAGAGCTCTAAACCCCTCAGCTTCATCAACAGAAAATGGACTCTTACTTCACTCTATGCAACCTTCTTGGGGTTCTCTCGTCAGTTCCTTGGATGGAGTGGGTAAGACCTTCAATTTCCTTCAATAGAATTGTCCATTTTACATGTGAGGACGCTGACTCAGGAAGTTCAATTTGGCCATAGCAACACAGCTGCTTTCTTTCTGAAGCCTGTTCTTGGTTGTCACCATTAGTCACCATAATCCCTACAATCAAAGGTTATTCACATAAAAAAGTGGGGTGGGGCTGTGCAGAAACGTGATAAGGAAACACACATTTGACTGATGTATGTTGAGTTCTATAGATGTAGAAAGGCCCTGGATTCCATGATTTCTGGATTTTACTTATCTGTTTATTTTAAATGTACATAGAATAATAAAATTTAACTGGAAAGTAAATTTCAAGACGGCGAGGGGATCACTGTTGCCCATTTTTTTTGACACAAACCTCTAGAGCCTAGAACAGTACCTGGCACACAGTAGGCCCTCAAAAAAAATAAAACCTATTGATTAAATATTTGTCGAATACTATTCTAAGAACTTTACAGTATTTAATGTGTTTAGTCCTCACAACTATCTTATAAGGTAAATCTCAGTATCCTAATTTTATAGAGGAAGAAACTGAGACAGAGAATTTAAGTAATCTGGCTGAGGTCACATGGATTCTAAGTCATGAAGGTGAGATTCAAAACCAAGCAGTCTGGTTCCAGAGCTTGCCCTCATAACCAGGTAGGAACCATACGGGACAGTTGTACTAGTTACCAATTGCTGTGTAACAAAGCACCCCAGCAGGTCCCAGCTTAAACTATCATTTTATTTTGCTCAGCTTTGTTGGCTAGGAATTCAAAAACAGCATAGCCAGGCAGTTTGTCTCTAATCCTCTGGACTTAGGTAGGGCAACTGGGATGTCTCCATCTACTCCATTTCCATCTACTTCCAAGATGATTTCTTCCCAGGCACATCTGGTGCCTTGGTGGGAATGACTGGAAAGCTGGTCATAGCCAAACCCCTCTCTCTCCACATACTCTTGAGCCTGTCAATGTGAAGGCTTAAGGTTCCTGGAACAAGTATTTTGAAAGACAGGAAGTGGAGGTTACCTAAGCCTGGGCCTGGAAACTGGCACAGTGTCACCTCTACCTTATTTTGTTGGTCAAATAAGCCATGGGGCCTGTCAATTGAACCCCACCTCTCAATGGGAAATATGTCAAAGAATCTGCAACCATTTTTAATCCACCAAAATGGAAGTCCAACCCAGTTTGGAGATAGTGCCTACCTACTTCACATAATTTTATGGATACCTCCCAGTTCACAATCACAGTTCTAAAAGAATGCTCTTCCACAATGAAGTATCAATGGCATTTCCATGTTAGGAGACCATTTTGTCATTACGACAAGACTTCACTATTACAGAACTTAAGCATTTCCTTATCTTCACACAAATCTTTGCAACCAAACTTTAATTACTTTGACTGGGGGGAGGGGGTCTCTTCAGTCATTTTAATGTGTGTTTTATGTTTCCAGATGCTCAATCCTAGTTTTAGGAGGAAATGTTTCTCATTATCATAAAATTTACATGCTCATACATTTCATTGAAAGACTTATTCTTTCTAGGTGATAATAAACAATTCAGTAATTTGGAGGAAAAACATCACAGAAATAATTGTGAAATGGTCGTACAGAAATCTCCAGGAGAGGAGAAAGAGGAAGGGTGGTTAATAAAAAGAGTAAAAAGAGCAAGATTCAGTTCTGCTCCTAAAATTCATCCCACATCTTGAAAAGCTTGCTCTGTCTCTGGGAACCTAAGTTTCACCACATGTAAACTGAAGGCTTTTACAGATAGGATCCTCAACTGTGGCTCAAACCTCTCATCTTGCTTCTAGTCCTAATTCCACCAATAACTGTAGGCCTAAACAAAAGTTACTATAAACCTAAACAAAGGTACTCATCTTGAATCTGATAATAATGGTGGTGATTCTGCAAAGAGAGCTAGTGTTCACCAAATAGTCTATGTACAGTCCCATGTTTTCCAAACGGACCTGCAGTTAGGATAAGGTCATGTGATCAGTTCTGACCAGTAGACTCTGAGCAGAAGGAATGGTGTCACCTCCAGGCCAAAGCAGATGAGAAACCAGGTCTACTTAAATTTAAAACCTAATTTTGTTTTGTTTTGTTTTTTGTTTTTTTGGTTTTTTTAATTGAGACATCGAGTCTCACTCTGTTACCCAGGCTGGAGTGCAATGTTGCAATCTCAGCTCACTGCAACCTCTGCCTCCCGGGTTCAAGCGATTCTCCTGCCTCAGCCTCCCAAGTAGCTGGGATTACAGGCATCTGCCACCATGCCCAGCTAATTTTTGTCTTTTTTTTTAGTAGAGATGGGGTTTCACCATGTTGGTCAGGCTGGTCTCAAACTCTTGACCTCAGGTGATCCACCTGCCTGAGCCTCCCAAAGTGCTGGGATTACAGGCATGAGCCACTGTGCCCAGCCTAAAGCCCAAATTTTTAACCTGTTCGCAATATGGTTTCCTTCATTTCCCTTTCTGTACAATTAGGAGTGTGTTCCAATTAATCTATAAGGCCCTATCAAGATCTAATTTTTTTTTTACTATCATAGCTTTTGTGAACACAATAGTGGAATTCAGAAATTGGTGTTCAATGCTCCACAGATCTACATTGACAATAAGAATAAGAGTAATTTTATTTGTATTGATTAAAAAGAAATTACATCGTCTTCTGGTTGTGTCCATGTTCATTGTGTTTGGGATTTTTCTTTGTAATTTGATTGTTTTTTTGATTCTTATTAAGTAATCTCAGGTTCCATAGATTCCAAGAATATGGGTTTGAATTGAAGGACTCAGGTGGAAACAATTCAGATTTGTGTCAGCTTTGATCAAAGCTCACTCTTCTTTACAGACACAGATTCAAGCCTGAAATTCATCTGAATGATGTGGCAGTGTCCCAAATCTTGGTCACTACTGAAGTATCCAGGCTTGTTTTCCTAGTATTTGTTGTTTGTTAACATTCAACTTCTTTTAATTTTAGTAAGTACATGTGTCACTCTCTTGAAAAATTCTGAGTTTTGACCATTCAATCTCAAAAAAATAAAACTCCAGTGAGGCTTGGAACCCCTAAACACCAGGATGGAAATGAGAACAGGAAGGAGGAAAATGGGGTTAACTGAGTTCTGCCTGCGAGGGAGTCAGCTTCCCTCCCTGCATGTTCAGAATGTCCTAAAAGCAGGTGTTTGCCTACAATAAAGCCGCAAGAAAAAAAAAAAAAAAAGCAACATAGAGTCTTCTTACACAGAAATTGAATAAATGGAGAAAGTCGGGGCAGCTAGGGTGAGTGTAAATGTGGACATCCCTGAGGAAAGCACTCTGCATGCTGGCAGTAGGGGACCCAAAGCAAAATGTCCAGATTCCAGCCCATTGTACCTACAGAGAAACTCATTTGTCAACCATCCCTAAGCTTCCTATTGCCTTGTTCTTACATATGAATGAGGGACAATCAACAGGCATTTGAGAAATGGCTGCAGCTTGCCCGAGAAAGATCAAGATAAGCAAGAAATGTGCTAACAGAGAAAATTAGAGATAGTACCCCCCAAAAAGGGGGAAACAACTAAACACTATTTTAAAGACGTTGGGAAAGTATTTATATCCATAAAATAAGAATGGGATGTTACGTCAAAGGAATAACCCAAGACCATCAAAAGACAAAGTAGAAGAAATCCCTCAGAAGTCAGAACAAAATGAGGGAAAATCTACTAGGGAAGCATCCATGCTTATAAACAAAGAGGGAAAGATCCGGACGAATAACCTACCAGACACGGCTGCCTCTGGGAAAGGGGGTTAAATGGACTAAGTGTAATTCATTTTTTACATTATATATTTCTGTATTACTTTTAAGTATTTATTCATGTGTGATTAAAATATAGTTCCTGCTTTCATCTTACTCTCATCAAATAATTTTTAAGAGACCGTCCTCACATGGACCTCCCAACAAAGTATAGAATATGGTGACCCTCTGAGAAGGTGTTCCAATTCCTGTTTTTAGAAGGTACTCCTATTCCTGTTTCTCAGCTGATTTTTTTGAGGATTCCACTAGACTGAATGAATGCTTCAGACTAGAGTTTTGCAAAAAGAACTTTTGCCCATGCACTTACTACGAATATATGAAATATATATTTGGTCTCTGCCCCTGGTTCCTGGCACAGAGCTACTAAAGCCCTGTAATTTCCTGAGCAATCAGGGTGCTAGGAGAATCTTTTGCTCGATATTTGGTCTTTGATTTGGTTTCTAACACAGACCTCCTAAATCCCTTGGAAATTCCTGGGTGATAGGTGAGTCTTTTGTTCTAATGAGGTGACTATTGGTGAGTGTCTAGGTGGAGGCTGGTCACCAGAAAGACCAACCCATGATTAGAGACTCAGAGCTTCCAGTCCCATCCTCCATCCTCCTGGAGGAGGAGACAGGCTGGAGATTGAGTTAATAAGTAATCATGCCTAGGTGATGAAACCTCCTTAAAAATCCCCGAGCTACAAGCTTCAGAGATCCTAGACTGCTGAACACATTGCAGTGATAGGAGGGTGGCATGCCAGGCAGGGCATTAAAGCCCTGCACCCCTTGCCACATACCTTCCCCTGTGGTATCTCTATCATCTTACTGTTCATCCAGATGCTTTGTGATAAATCAGTAAATGTAAGCAAAGCACTTTACTGAGTTCTGTGTCACTCTAACAAATGATCAAACCTGACAAGAGAATCAAGGGAACCCCAAATTGACAGCCAGGTGGTCAGAAGATGAAGAGGCCCCTGAAGTGGGGGACAGTTTTGTGGGTGCTCAGCCCTTAACCTGTGGTATCTGACTCAAACTCCAGGTAGAGAGTGCCCAAATTAAATTGAATTGTAGGACATCCTGTTGATGTCTGCTGGAGAATTGATGTATAGGAAGGAAAAAAAAAAAAAAAAAAAAAAAAACCACTACACATCTAGACTCAGAACTTTTCTGTGTTGAGAGCGAAAGTAGAGTAGGAAAAAGCAGTTAATTTGTCTTTTTCGTACCTTCCACTTACTAAACCAGAATTTCTCAAAATAAGGCCCCGGAGAGTCTTTTTAACAAGCCCCTCTCTCAGGTGATGCTACACATACCAAAGTGATGAGAACAATTTTTTCAGATTCTAATTTTGCCTGGAACTGATTAAAATGGAGCCACCGAGACACTGCCCTCCCAGGAAGCCAGCAGCTTCCCTTGCAAACATTTTCTGGGACTACCACGCAGCTCTTCAGATTTCCAGATCAAATTAATAGTTGCTTGACTGTCTCCAAACCTAGATTTGTGTTGGACTATTCTAGCTTGAGAAGCTATAACAAGAAATACTAGGTGGCTTAGACAACAGAAATTTATTTTTCACAAAATTATTTATTTATTTAAGAATTTATTTCAGAACAGAAATTTAGTTCTGAAGACTGGGAATTGCAGGATCAACGTGCACCCAGTTGGGTTCCTGGTGTAGGCCCTCTTCCTGGCTTGCAGATGGACGCTTTGCTGTATCCTCTCATGGCAGACAGCTAGCTCTAGTCTCTTTCTCTTCTTAGAAAGATGCTAATCCCATTATGGTGGCTCTGCCTCATGACTTCATCTAAACCCAATCAGCTCCCAAAGGCCCTTCCTCTTAATACCATCCCACTGGGAGGTAGGGTTCCAACATCCCACTGGGAAGTAGGGTTCCAACATCCCATTGGGAGGTAGGGTTCCAATATTCCACTGGGAGTTAGGGTTGCAACAACCCATTGGGAGGTAGGGTTCCAACATATTAATTTGGAGAGAACAAAATTATTCAGTGCATTACATGGATCTTGAAATCCAGAGGTATTGGGGTAGTGGGGGATGTTAAACATGCAACAAATTCGGATTTTCCAGACAAAGATTACAGCAAAAGCATAATTACAATGTTTGGGGATGGCTCAGCCTTGAGGTAGCCCAAGGTCTGAGCCTGTGGCTAGATGGCTAAACCATAAACCTCCCGTTTCAAGATCAGCATCATCACCTGATGTTCTAACAGAGACAAAACACGCTTCCAAAGCCAACCTATCCTGGAATACAATCTCTTTAGATGCTGAGCTTTTGTTTACTCCTGAATAAATTCAATAAAGTGCCGTAACCGTTATAATAAATGTAGATGTCACTAATTACAACACTAGATTTTAAGTGCAACGCTAGTGTCTCAAGTGGCCTTTAAAACTGAGTAAAATCACAGCCAATTCAAATTTAATTAAAACTATCAGTTTAATTTAGTTTGCTTTTACAATAAAAACTATACTAACCCATTAACTGCCTTCCAAATCTCCCATTACCGGGAGCAACAAGCAGCTTGTAGGCCTCCACTTTGGTGAATAGTAGGATACATTCATTTACCTTGTTATCCAGTGAAGTTTCAGTTTTCCTAGATCAAGTAAATGGCCAGTTTTTGTCTTTGAAAATGAAACTTTTTCAGGTAATTTGCCATGTAGATAGAATAGGCTTTAGTCCAACTTCTTGTGCTTTTGAAAATTCATCCCAAAGGGGCCTTCTGAGGGCTTGATCATGGTATCCATTCTTGAGTTGAACTCACAGTTGCCAAGAAGAGATCTTTGAAAACTGAATAAAAGAACACTAGGAATCTGGGCAGTGATGATATAACCCTAGTCCTACTTGTGTAGAGCTGATGTCTTGGAAAAACCTTTTCCATGTCCAGAGGCTCAGTTTCCCCATGTGTCACATTGAGGATATTGGAGCAGATCTATACTTCTACAAACTCTATTTTCATGACAGCTGTCACATCCAGGTATTACCTGACAACACTTCTAATTCATATGTACTGAGTACAATCAGTTTCCAAGGCACCATCTGCTTCAGCCTCATCCTAGACAATATTTATGAACTCATGCAGCTTAATATACCCATTATATATTTTTACTAATAAGATTTAAGTAAATATAAAACAACTAGAATTATTTAAAATGCTTAGCTAACAGCATCTTCCATACTTCCAGGGGTCTATATACCACATTTGGAGACTATTAGCCTCCCTGACCTCAGAGATCCCTTTCTGCTCCAGGGATCTGCAAGTCTATGAAAAAGAATTGCATCACTTTACTCAGGTGAGCAAATGCACACACACAAAAAACGAACTGCCTGCAGGGCATATTTGCTTCACAGGCAAGAAGGTAGTGTCCATTGAGAGAGAAGCACTGATAGAAATAAAATTCAGAGGTTTGTATATTTTATTTGAGAAGAAAAGAAAGGCATCCAGTAATTTGGCAAATTTATGAGAAACTGGACAATCCAGCTACATGTTGAGGAAAGAAAGATAAAAATTGTAGAAAAGAAGAACTGAAGCAAGAAGAGAAAACAGACAGACCTGTGAAAAGGTTTGCAATCTTTTAATCACTCATGAGAGAAAAATTTGGAACACAGAAGGAACCTGCCTACGTCTGTTTCAGCCTGGGTGGTATCCCTGTGTTCATCAGGTGCACTCTACCATGGGGCATCCTGGCTTCAGGTACCCCTTTTGATGATAAAACTGTAACTAGAAAAATCATAAGCTAAGGGAATAAACTGAAACCAGAGAAGAACCCACATGTGATCTGGGTGGGTCCACCTCACCTCACAGGGTGACCTGGAAAGGATGTGAAAGGAGATTAAAGGATGCTAAGGATGAGGTCATTGTATTAGTCCATTTTCACGCTGCTGATAAAGACGTACCTGGAGACTGGGCAATTTACAAAAGAAAGAAGTTTAATGGACTTACAGTTCCATGTGGCTGGGGAGGCCTCACAATCATGGAAGAAGGTAAAAGGCACATCTCACATGGAGGCACATAACAGAAGAGTGACAGCCAAGTGAAAGGGGTTTTCCTTTGTAAAAACATCAAGTCTCATGAGACTTATTCACCACCACAAAAACAGTATGGGGGAAACTGCCACTACGATTCAAGTATCTGCCACCAATCTCTCCCACAACAATGGGAATTATGGGAGATATTCAAGATGAGATTTGGGTGAGAACACAGCCAAATCAGTCATTAAGGGAATAATTTGAGATTTATATAAAAGGCTGGGTTTTAGAGAGAATCGGGCCATAGCTTCTCTGGGGGACATTGAGCGTTGTGATATTCAGGTAGCTACAGATTCATTTTGAGTCACCTGCTCTCCTCACTGGCATGGCTCCATGCATGGAAGCCCGGACTAGGAAAGGTCACCATGGCCTGTGTAAATTGATGCAGATCGAAAGATGCTCTTCCTGTTTTAACATCAACCAGGAGGTGGCAGAGCCAGGAAAGCATCAGCAGTAACCCATATAATGTGAGAGAATGAACATACAAACAGACAATGACCAAACCATATATGACAATAGAACTCTGATCCACAACCTCTGCAGCATCCCAGGAAGCCAAACCCCAACCTCTGCAGCAATCAACCCAAAACAAAAGCTTGGTCAGTAACACAAAGCTTCCTTAACTTTTGGCTCTACTTCCAACTTAGAACAAACCAAAGAAAGCTAAATATGTTCCCCAAATCGATCATATAGTATGCCTTGCTTCTAGTTAGCCGCCTCCAGCTTCCCCATGCCACAGCCTCCAATCAGGCTACAACCAAAGCTTTCACTTTTTTTTTTTTTCACTATAAAGCTTTCCCACTTCCCTACCTGCCTTTGAATCTCTGCCAACCGTAAGTGATAGCAGCTGACTCCTTTCTATAGCAAGCTCTGAATATATGGCCTCTGTTTGTCTTCATTCAGGCAGGCTTTATTTCCACAAACAAGACGGCCCCTTATCCTGCTCCTATCTGAAATTGTCTAAAGTTTTGACCAGGGCTCGCATGCACTTCAAAGTCTGGTGGCTTAAGTGTGAGATAGAGAGATAGACTGCATGCCTTCAGGCTGTGCCCATATGGTCCACACATAATTTTCATGTTGCCCTTTCACTCAAGACAAACAACACAACACACACACTTGTGCACGTGCACATGTACCACTGGGATTGGCTTGAATCATTTATGTACAACACTGAATTATTTATTTTCTCATTTCAAGTGTGTTAAAGGCCTCCACCAAAGTTTACCCTGGTGTATGCTAACCCTGAATTGGGACATTTGCTTCAACTTATGTCACACCTAGGAGAGAAATCAAGTGGAGGCAGATCCTCACCAAAAAGATTTAATGAAGACACCACTGCTTATGGTGGTGTCTATAGCCAGAAGACTATGCTTATGATGGACTCAACACACAAATCATTTTCTGATGGTTTTGAGACTTTTTTCCAGGGGTCAGCAAACTATGACCTATGGATTTGGCCCACAGCCTATTTTGTAAATAAAGTTTTATTGGCACACAGAAACACTCATTCATTTACATTTTGTCTATGGTTGCTTTTACTCTGCAAAGGCAGAGTTGAGAGGTTGCAATGAAGATGGTATGGCCTGCAAAGACTAAACTATTTGCTACCTAGTTTTCTACAGAAAAAGTTTGCTGAGCCTGTTAGCTTCTCCATGAACTCTAATGAATGGATGCCCCAAGTTATCCTGCCATTTGATTAATATCCTGACATATTCCTTAGGTGCCAGCCAGGCTGAGCATCCAAGTAGAAATAAGACAGCATTCTTACCTTCAAAAAGCTCTCAGGCCATTAGGAAAGAGAAAGAAAAACATTATACACACAGGGTGATACAAGCAAAGAACAAAGAAGTAAAATTGTAGGCAAGGCTTCAGGGAGGAAGTCAGTGAGCAAATTATGTAGTCCTTGTTCTTCCCCGACCTGGATCCATCCTCAACCTTTTCGGCTCTGTTCTGTGCCCTGGACGCCCCAGAACACTACATCTCCCATGTTCCCTTGTGCATTAGTCCATTCTTAATGCTGCTATAAAGAATTGCCCAAGACTGAGTAATTTATAAAGAAAAAAAGTTTAATTGACTCACAGTTCCACAGGGCTGGGGAGACCTCGCCAAACGTAAAACGATGGTGGCAGGGAGAGCAAACACGTGCTTCTTCACATAGCAGCAGGAAGGAAAAGAATGAGTGTCCAGTGAAGGGGGAAGCCCCTTATAAAACCATCGAATCTCGTGAGAACTAACTCACTATCACAGGAACAGGATGGGAGAACCCCGACCCCCATGATTCAATTATCTCCACCTGGTCCCTCCCATGACCTAAATCTCAAGATGAGATTTAGGTGGAGACACAGCCAAACCATATCACCTTGCCAGCTGGCAGACAGTTGGGTTTGAACAATGAGAGGTACCTGTAGGAGATCAGAAAGTGGGAGAGAGGCCAGAGTGTTTCTTCCCTGCTTCACCATATCTCTGAGAGTATCTGTGTCTCTGCATGATCACAGGTCCTTTCAGATGCTCCTCTCCCACATTTCCAGTTATCTCTGCGTTTCCATAATGCTATTTACACTGAGGCATTGAAATGGCTTCTTATCATTGCCCATCTCTAGGGTCTTCACTCATCATCCGTTGTTCATTTTTGTAAGGCTGTCCATATCTCAGTCAATAAACTCCCTGCCCTTGAACCATCTGAACCTCCATTTGGACCATCAGTTCCTTGCTGGGACTTTGACCAATACAGCCCTTGTCTTTGTCTTTCTGTAACTCACTTAGTTAATCAACTGGCCTAACCCACTCACTCTGGACATAAGGTCAAAACACATTCACTCAACACTTGCATGAACACACAGCATTATATCAGAAGACAGATATTTAAAAGCTGGTATTTATATTCAGAAAAATGTTTATTATCAGCCTTGCCCAGGACCATTTTGAAAGCATACTTTAAAGATAAGAAGCTCTTTCCATGAGCAATCAGAGTTCATGTCAGGCCTTCCATCCATATGAGTAGATGAGCATCATTATAAGCCTGCTCTGGGGATTGCAATGTTCCCAAACATTATTGTTACACAGTCAACAGTTATAATGAGTAAGGCACTCATTGCTCGCCAGTAAGTGCCATTGGCCTTTTTGTTCTCTTCTGAGTCAATCTCTTTATTGTTTTCACTCCTTTGGTAGAGATTGTTTTAATATGTCCCATTTCTGAGCAGATTCTCTCAGCTCATCTTCAAAATTCTGAAATTCCACTTGTGTTCCCGCTGGACCATGTTTGTTTATAAGGTCACAAAAGGTTTCTTTAAACTAAATCAAGCTGGGTAGCATTTCTGTGCCTGAAGTTTTCTATAAGCAATATCTGCAACAAGACAGAGGGGATTTTAAATCATTTGTAAGAGACTTAGATCTATGTCCAGGCTGACCCTAAGGATATTTCTCGCCTGTTTTATTTTTTTATGTTGAATGACATAATGGATGTGAAAGTTCTTTGTGAACCATAAAGACCTTTCTAATGTAAGGGATTATGACGATGATCTCAGAGTTTGGGAACATCCTGTCTTCTCAGGTTTATTTTATTCTCCATTTTCCAGGGGTCAACAGATTCTAAAGGATAACAGGACTTTTTTCCAAGACCTCCTATTTCATTTTGGATAGAAGAGAATATAATTAATAATACAGTTATTCATTCAATTATTTATAAAATATTTATTGGATACTTTCTATGTGTCAAGCATTGAACCAGGGAGCTCAGGGGAAAAAAATGACATAAAAACACAGTTCTTGTCCTTAAGGAGATTAACATTAATTTGGTTGTTATTCTGTGACAGGCACAGAACTGAATACTTCACACACATCATCTCTATTAGTCTTCAGAACAATACTAATTACATTATCCATATTTTACAAATAACATGTAAAAACAAAAACAACCATGTCAATGATGAACATTTATTGAGTAGTGCTGACTGTGGGTCAGGTAGTGACCTAAATGCTTTATAAGCATCTCAACGAATCCTCAAAATATCCTTAAGAGGATTACATTATCCCTATTCCCAACTAATAACTAACATTTATTGACCACTTAATGTTGGTAAGGCATGGCCCTAAGCACTTTACATGCATTATCTCATTTAATTTTTTAAGAACATCATGAAGGAGATACCACTATTATCCAAGTGCTTAGGCTCTAAGTGCTTAAGGAATATGCCCAAGCTCATCTAGCTGGAATTAGTAGAGTTGACACTCAAACTCAGTTCATTATAAAGCCCACAGTCTAAAGCATGCCACTAGACTGCCTCTCATGAACATATTTTATTCCCAGGATAACTGACTCTCGGAGGGAAAACAAACAAAAAGATGTCAAGGCACACATCACAGCCAACATTAAAGAGGGATTGTTGGGAAATAAATCTGAAAGCAGATACTGCCTTTATTCACTTTACAGTCTTTTTGGATAGTTGGTGGCTTCGAGTTTTCAAATATAGACTGCAATTTATCTTAATTTACTATGGGATTTGTACCGTTAACAAATATAGTCTAATAAATCACTACAAAGAAAAACAAGGTTTTAACCCTTGAATTTTCTTTAGCTCATTGCTGATACCAGTGTTTTCTAAGTAAACTGCCAAGTACTTTACACACAACCATACACCTTCCAGGAAGTGACCTCTTGCCAACTAGAAGATTCTGAAGAGTCTCACTGATCCTCTCCCCAAATTTTATTTAAAGGTGGGATCTCAATAAATTTCAATCACTTTTCCCCTATAGAAAAATGTATTGCTTCTAAAATGCAGCAATATGAGAAATTTTTTCACCATGATTATATTCTATACCTAATGCTTAATAAATGCATTAAGTTAATGCTTAGTTGAGGTTGACATTAGATCTTTAAACACACATATCAAGTCTGAAAGCTCAATCAAAAGCTATTGGCATAGTGATGTGCTATAAATCCAAGACAATTAGAACTATTCTGCATATAATATTCCAGTGTGGGGCCAGGAGGAAAAAATGTTACCTTAAATTCCAGAACCTTCTAGAACCTTCCACCTCTCCACATTTGGTCTTTTAGGCTGCTAATGATCCTGGTGTGGTATGTTGGAATGGGAAATGAACTTGGACTCAGAAAGTTTGGCTTCTACCCCCAACCACTAGTTGAGTTACATTGCAGGAACCACCCTCCCACTCTGTACCCTACTTTCTCATCTGTGAAATGACAGTAAACATTGTGTCCATATCACACAGTTGCTTGGAGCATCAAATTAGACAAATGTTAATTATTACTGTTATAACATTTATTGATTGTTTCCAATTTACCACATATGAGGATTATGTGCTTTGGGTAGTAATCCCACTAATCCAATTAAAATAACTTCATGAGGCTGGGTGCAGTGGCTCACGCCTGTAATCCCAGCATTTTGGGGAGTGGAGGCGGGTGGATCACCTGAGGTCAGGAGCTCGAGACCAGCTTGGCCAACATGGTGAAACCCCATCTCTACTAAAAGAAAATAAAAAATAAAAAACAAAATAACTCCATGAGGTAGGAACTATTTTTCTCCTTACAGTACCCATAAGGGAAAGTGAAGTCAGGAAGTACACAGTAGTCACAATGGGACAGAGATGGGATTGTTAGAAAGATGTCAACAGATACAATTAGAAAAGGTGATGACTAAGGTTAAAGAAATTTTCAGAGACTTCAACAAGGAAAGATCTAACACAGAATGCTCCAACAAGAGGTATGTCACCCAGATAATAATGCTCTCCATAGAACACACACCAATGGGTATTATCACCCACCCCTGGGAGAATCTACATTCTGTTAAGTGCAACAGACATAACTAGGACAAGGATGCAAAACTTAAGGAGACACCAAAAAGCTTAATAACCAAGATAAACAACATTTAATGGTTTTTTTTTTTTTTTTTTTGGAGACAGGGTCTCATATTGTCACCCAGGCTGGAGTGCAGTGGCAATCACCACTCACATTGCAACCTCTGCCTCCTGGGCTCAAGCAATCCTCCCACCTCAGCCTGCTAAGTAGCTGGGACTATAGGCGTGCACCATTACACTCAGCTATTTTTTATATTTGTTTTTTTTTTAGAGACAGGGTTTCGCATGCTTCCCAGGATGTTATTGCAATATTTTTAAAGTAAAAATTAGTGCAAAACATCCATGATGAACAAAATATCAAAAATTTAAATAAAGATAGGTTCTGATCCTACACAGCACAGCTAATTTCAACACTGTTCATTAGTGGGTTTGATATTTTTTTCCTTAATAATTTTGCCTTCAGTCAAATCAGTTTTAAGACCTCCTTGTACCTCGTCTATCTGACCATCTCCTATTTGACTCTTCATAGTACTCTAGTTTTAGGCTTGGCTGCCTGTCAGGTGCAAGTAACATGTGAAAAACAATTCAGGTACATTGGAGTGTTTACTGAGAGTTTGCATAAGGCTAAGGTCAGCTTCCTAGTCCTGGAAATACTACACATACTACAGGTCCAGAATTAAGGCTCTTCTAGGTACAGTTGCCAGAAATAATATAGGATGCCCAGTTAAATTTGAATTTCAGATGAACAACAATTTTTTTGGTATGGGTATATCCCATGCCAAATTTTGGCATATTTATGCTAAAAAAATTAGCAAAAATAAATAAATTTTCATGGCTGCAAAATGGAATGGAATAGGCCAGAACAATATAGAATGAAAGGTCAGAAGTTCAAATGGAATGGGATGGCATAGAATAGAATGGCTAGTAATAAAATATAATTGCACAGAACGGCATGGAATGGGATGTAGGAGAAGAAAATGGAAAAGAGGAGAATGAAATAAAACAGATGCCTGACATCTAATTTGTTTCAGTGCATTGTCATTTCTTTATACTTGTGAAATTCACAGAGGAAGGGTTTGAATAACTGCTCCCTGAGAGTCATAGTAGCTCAGGCTGAGTTTTGCAGATCAAGATAGAGGAAGAGGTCCCTCAATCCTGAAGACCCTCTGTTCAGAATATCCAGCACTAGGAATCTTCTCCTTTTATTTCCAGGTAGGAGAGGAGCTGGGAAATTCTACACTACACATGGTTCCCTTTTAAGTTATCTCTTCCCTGGATAACTCCTGCACATGCTTCTTCCTAATGCTTGACATGAGACATCTACAGGACAAAGTGATTTTGAAGTAAAATCACACGCAGAGTTTTGACTTTGGTGAATCTGTCTACAAACTTCAGAAACACTATGTTGAAAGACTTGGATGTTACAAAGGAAGCATGTAAATTTGACTCATAGTTGTCTAGTATCTTCAGAGGAGGCACAAACCGTTCCAAAGAACACACTTCCAAGAGCTCCCCCAGGGTCAGCTTTAGAGCCAGGATTGTCATCCTCCCATGAGGGACTTTATCCTGCATCACCACGACATCCTTGGAGACCATGTCCTTAAATGGTAGTCTGTGAGCCTGGAAACCAAAAAGGGACATGGAGCCCAAGGAGACCAGTCTATTTAAAGGTACTGGTGGGAATAGGAAGGTCCCTGGTGGATTAAGAGAGTCAAAGAGTCTCCATGACAGGACCACAGACATCTCACCAGCTCCCCCAGCCTTGAGTTTACCCTTCTCAAGACCCACGGAAACTCCAAATTTATCAAAGGAGTATGCTAAGGACCAGATAAAACCCAGAGGCCAGAATTTCAGCTGACAGAATTTTGTTAATATGATTATTACAGCACATGTGTATTTTGTGTGTTCTGAAGCATGTTGGCATTCATTACTATGTGATACTCACAGTAAGTCTGTGAAAGAGACTGGGAAGATCTGATTATTCCCATTTTTCAGATGAAGTTTTTGTTTTGTTTTGTTTTGTGTTTTGTTTTGTTTTGTTTTTTTGAGACAGGGTTTCACTCTGATACCCAGGCTGGAGTGCAGTGGCATGATCTCAGCTCACTGCAGCCTTGACATCCTGGGCTCAAGCAATCCTCCCACCTTAGCCTCCCAAGCAGCTGGGACTATAGGTGTGCGCCGCCACACCTGGCGAATTTTTTGTATTTTTTGCAGATACAGGGTTTCACCATGTCGCCCAGGCTAATCTTGAATTCTTGAACTGAGCTCAAGTGATCCACCCACCTCAGTCTTCCAAAGTGCTGGGATAAAAGGCGTAAGCCACCACACTTGGCCTTTCAGATGAAGTTTCTAATGTCCAGAGGTGTTTCATGTCTTGCCCATATCTATGCAGCTGGTAATTAGCAGGGCTGGGACCGTGTCTTGGGTCTTCCAGCTGGATTGCTTGGTGACAATGGGGTACCTCCTGCTACTTGTCTTGGACATCCTGGAAAATAGGCTTCTTCATGAAAAAGAGCTTCAGAGTGAGTTCAATCACCATTTGACCACCCAAGACCCCTCCTTCTCCTTGCTACAATGGCCAGAATTCCTCTCACACCAGTTGTTCTCAGCACAATGCCTCCCCTAAACATCCTTCTCCATGATATTAACGCACAGTGGTTTAAGGTGACCGGTCCAGGAGTCAGATTGCCTCTGTGTGAATCTTGGCCCTGCCAATTATTATCTGTATTAGATTCCATGAGTTACCTACCCTGTCTTATCTGTGTAACAGGGATGGCAGTACCTACCTCATAGAGTTGGTGTAAGGATTACATCTCTAGGAATGGGACCAGACACCAACGAAATGCTTAATATTATCCCAGTCCTGAAGTCCTACGGACTTTCAATTCATCATGGATGATTTTGGAAAACTACTGGCATATCAAAAAAGATTAACAATGTCTGTGAAGGAAGAGAAGGAAATGCAGATGTAAGAAAATTCCTTAAGAGATATGTCCTCATTTTTTTGTGTATATTTACTTCATTTTCCAATAAGCCAGCAATGTTTCATAGTCATGCATTCAATCTTTTAAAGACAGAGGGCAATGACCAAAAGTAAGATGTTCAGAATATCTTTGTAAGACATTAAACTCCAGGACTCTGCTAGTTATTCTATTATTGAGCCCAGTCTTCCAGCAGAACTCACACCGGTAACCGTGATTCACACTAATAAGTTGCTTTTAGTGAGCATTTTATATAAGCCAAGCTTGCTGCTAAGCATTTTACATGAATTGTATGATTCAGATCACAACTCCATGCAACAGGGAGTTTTTGCCCCATTTTACAGATGGGAAAATTGAGACTCACAGAAGAGTCACATAATAATATGTGGCAAGACAGAGTCCAAACCTACCTCTGTCTAATGCCAAAAGCCCAGTGGTTAAGCACCACACCATGCATGTTACACCATCTCTTCTCAAGAATAAGCTCAGCTAATTACTAAATTAATTATTTAACAAGCAAAAAGAATCCCATTTTAACGCAATATATGAAACAGATAATAATATAAAAAGGAACTTCTGTGGATAAACCAGGGGCTGGGTGCCACATTAGTTTACTGTTGTCTATAAACAGTTGACACTAACTTAGCTGCTTAAACCAACACCCATTTACTAGCTCAAAGTTCTGTAAGTCAGAATCCCAGGAAGACTTGAATAGAGTCTCTGCTTTGGGTCTCAAAAGCCAAAATCAAGTTGTTGGCCAGGCTGGGCACTTATCTGGAGACTCTGGAGAAGGGTCCCCTTCCACACTTGTTCAGACTGTAGGGAGAATTCAGTACCTTGTGATTATAAGACTGGGGTCTCTGTTTCCTTGCTGGCTGTCAGCATGTGGTCGCTGTCTGCTCCTAGAAACCACCCACCTTCCTTCTCACGTGGCTTCCTCAAACTCCAAAGCAGCAATGGTGTGTCAAATGCTTCTCACGTTCCTAACGTCTCTGACTTCCTCTTCTGCTACCAGCCAAAGAAAACTCTCTGCTTTCAAAGTGTTCCCCTGAGTGGAGCAGGACCATGTGCATAATGTTGGTATCTTAAGGTCACCTGACTTGGGACTTCAATTGCATCTGCAAATTCCCTTCACGGCACTAGCTAGATCAGTGTTCGATCGAATAGCCAGGGGATGAGAATCTTGGGTGGCTATCTTAGCATTTCTCTCTACCAAAGGACCCAAACGCCACATGCCTACCTGCCTGTAGCAGCTCCCAAAGTGCCCTAGAACCCTCTAGAATACAGTTTAATAAACCTGCTTTTTGTACTCTAGATCAGGGTTTCGCAACCTCAATCAACACTACTGACGTTTGGGGTCAGATAGCTTTAAAAAAAAAAAAAACATGAATATGTACAATTTTTATTTCTCAATTATACCTCAGTAAAGCTGAAAAAAATTAACAGGATTGAAAGGACAAGCCCACAGTTCTATAACAATAGTTCTTTCATTATTAAGAATAATTCCTCTCAATAATTTCTGTCCTGTGCATTGTAGGATGTTTTGCAGCATCCTTGCCCTCGACCCACTGGACAATGAGCACTTCCAGTGGTAACGATCAAAACCATCTCCAGATATTGCCAAATGTCCCCGGGAGGCAACATCACCACCAGTTGAAGACCACTGGTCTAGATGAAAATGCAGAGAAGCAGAGCATTTGGTTTCTAGAGACCTAGTGAACTAATCTGGGAGAAAAAGGCATAAATTTGTAAAAGTTTAAGCAACACTTCAGAATTTAAACCAAAAGCAAAGGCACAGAAATAGTGGTCACAGAAGCTGTGTGCTTGGCTGCTAAGCAAGTGCCATTTACAGATAATAGAAGAACTTCAGGAAATGGGAAGGTTGGGTGTGTACTCCCATTATCAGTCCAGGCAAGTCTCATGAAGGAGGAAAAGTCCAGAATTGTATTTTAAAACGAATAATGCCACTTCCAGGTTCATCCCAGAGGGCAAGAGGAGAGATGTGCAAAAATGTTGTTGGTATTATTAGAAATATTGAAAGCTTGGACACAACCTAGATGTACATGAACAGGGGAAAAGGGTAAAGCAGTGGTGTATTAATCAGAGTTCATCAGAGAAACAGAACCAATAGAACCAATATATTGCATGTGTATATATGTATGCACAAAATATATATGTGTGTGTATATATAGATACACATATATACATATATAGTATATATGTATATTTGTATATATACAATATGCATATATATATATATTGTGTGTGTGTGTGTATATAGGGTGGGAAGTATTTATTATAAGGAATTGGTTCGTGCAATTATAGAGGCTGACGAGTCCCAAGATCTGCAGTTATCACACCAGAGAACCAGGAGAGCCAATGGTTTAGTTCCAGTCCCAGTCCTAAGGCCTAAGAACCAGGAGCAGATAGTATATTTCCAGTCCAAACACCAGCAGGCTCAAAACCCAATGTTTCAGTTCAAGAGCCCAGACTTCTGTACAAGTCAAAGGCAGGAAAACACTGATGTCCCAGCTTCATGCAGTCAGACAGGAGGACATTTTCTCAGCTGTTTTGTTCTATTCAGGCCTTCAACTGATTGGATGAGGCCCACCCACATTGGAGCAACCTGCTTTACTCAGTCTATCAGTTTAAATGTTAAAACTCACCCAAAAACACCCTCCTGGAAGCATCCAGAATAATGTTGACCAAATGTCAAACCCCGTGGCCCAATTAAGTTGACACACACAATTAACCACTACAAATGGAGTCATTCATGCAGAGGAAGACCATGCAGCCACTTTTTAATGCAATAAATGCATGTATTCTGCTCCAGCAGAATGTCCACAATGTGTTATTTGTTTAAAACAAACGTCGACTTGCATAAGAGTATGTATACTATGGTCCCACATGCATAAAAGAGAAAGTAAACTATATGAAACAACATACACATATGCATTTTTAAAGAATGTTTGTATAAACACAGAAAAATCCTAGAAGGATACGCAGCAGACTCAGTGGTTTTCTACCCCCTCCTCCTCCACAGAGAGTATGGGGGTATGTGTACCTTACTGGAGACTTTTGGTTTTTTATGTAAATCACTGAAATGCGCTAAGTGCTTCCTAAATGCTCAGCACCAGGCTAGCATGCTACATGCATGCTGTCAATTAATATGCATCACTATCTTACAAGGGACATAGAACTAAGGCCTAGGGAGGGTGAATAACTGTCCCAAGTTCACAGAGCCACTCCTCCATCCCAGGTCTGTCTGACCCACAACAGAGTCCTGCCCATAATGTACTGTCTCTACAAAGAGACAACTTTCACGTAAAATATAAATATTTTCATTATATATTTTATTCTTTAACATAGAATATATATGTATGTATATATATTTATAGTTGATGTACCTATATTACTCCTATTTATTTTTAAAGATACATTTTATTTTATTTTCTTTTTTTGAGACGGAGTCTCGCTCTGTCCCCTAGGCTGGAGCTCAGTGGCGTGATCTCAGCTCACTGAAACCTCCACCTCCTGAGTTCAAGCGATTCTCCGGCCTCAGCCACCCAAGTATCTTGGATTACAGGCATGCACCACCACGCCTGGCTAACATTTGTATTTTTAGTAGAGATGGGGTTTCACCACGTTGGCCAAGCTGGTCTCGAACTCCCGACCACAGGTGATCCACCCGCCTCAGTCTCCCAAAGAGCTGGGATTACAGGCATGAGCCACTGCGCCCAGTCAAAAGAATACATTTTCTTACTTACTCCAAAACAATAGAAATAGATGAGATCTGGGAAAGGAGAAAGCAAAAGCAACCTCAGTAGTGAGAATTTTTTTTTTTTTTTTTTTTTTTTTACTGTTTTATTTTGCATCTCCCCAGAAGCAGAGCCTAAGTACAAGGACTTAGATGCATGTTTTGCTTGTTGGGCAGATGATCCAGGGAAGTAGGAAAAGCCGAGACAAGGAAATATACAGGCTCACTGCTGCAGACACCAGGGTTTGATTCTTCTGGGATCACTGATCAGTAGGTAAAGGAGAAAAAGTTGGGTAGCTTTCCACTGGCTTCCATCCTCGCTTTGTGGAGGGTTAGCTCTAGGGGCGTTAACTCCCCAGTAGAGAAAGTTTGAGGTGGGATTCTGTCATTTGAGGTGTGTCTCACCTGAAGCTGAAACAGAAGTAGATCAAGAAGATGCAAGACAGGAAGCCAAAGAAATCGATTGAAAAATCACCTGAAGGATCGCCTCAGCCCAGGAGTTCGAGACTGCAGTAAGCTGCGATTGTGCCGCTACACTCCAACCTGGGCAACAGACTGAGACCCTGTCTCAAAAGGAAAAGAAAAGAAAAAAAAGGCAAAAGAAAATCACCTGAAAGGGGATTTATAGTTCACTTTTGTTTTTCTAAGCAGTCTTTTTTCTAAGGAAAAAAATACAGAAAGTAGCACAGACTATTCACATGAGTCAACCCTGACTGGTAACCCACTGAAATACATTTCTGAATGAACGCTGCTGGGAGAGAGGGGCACACAGCCTGCAGATAAGGTTGCAGAGGGATGAAGCCATAACACAGAGCACAGCTTTTTCCTTGTGGGGAGGCCTTTCAGACACTCGTGATGAACACACAAGCTCTACTGCTCTGAAGTCAGGCTCAGAGAAAGGAACAAACGGCAGGGAGAGGTTAACATCAAATTGCATCTGAACTTTCAACTACATTCCTCCTAACAGCTGCCTTGCGTAAGGATCCTGGCAAGTGCTTTTAAATTTTTATTCATGTGCAGACAGGAGAGGAGGTGAGGAAACAATTCTGAGATGAAGAACTCCGAATTATGAGAAGAATGCCAACTGTCAATAATCAAAATAATTCTTCACTGCATAATCAACACCACATCGGCACAGCTGCTGACGAAGAAACAATAAACACCAAATAAAAATAAAAATTTCTCTTTTTTTTCATGCTACCTTACAAGGAAAATCTGTACTGGAGCAAGGCTTTGTGGAATAGTTTCTAAAACATGCAATCAACATTTTCTTGAAATTACAGCTGGCATCCTCTATCTAGCAAACTTCTTTCTTTCCACGTTCTTATTTATACCTTATAAAGACAGCTTAACACTCAACTGTTAGTGCCACGTGTTTGAAAATTGATTGTGTACTGCCCAATGACACACCTGACTTTACAGTATTGAGATTACATATGTATATGTGTGTCTCTGTTGTACGTGATTAGGATCATGTGACACTGATCAGTTCCACGGGGTCATTAGGCAGGAGTCCCAAACTTGCTCTTTGTTTCATAGGATGACATCAATCACAGTTTGAGGAGCAGGACAATCTCAGGTTTCTGAATTTAACATCACAGGGTCCAGAGTCATTAGAGTGTAACATACTGGCTCTGGACTCAGACAACTGGGTTGGAATTACACCACCACCATTCACTATCATGTGACTTCAGAATGTCACTTGACCTCTGGAGGTCTCAATGTATTCATCTGCAGGATGGGAATAAGAATACTCCCTCATATGTCTGTTGTAAAGTAATTTGTGGAATATATTCACACAAGGCATGGCTCACAGTGAGCACATGGCCAGTGTTAGCTATTATAACTGCTCTGGGGTTGAGGAATAGCTTATCCCTCTGTCCTGAATTTCCTTCTACAACATAGTATTGGCCTACACTCCCTTTGACTTAGAAGGATTTCTACTTTTTCCGTATTTACTATAACTTGGTTATTCATTTGGTTGTGAATTGCCCAAAGAACTATTAATGTCTGGATTCCGTAGGGGTTACAGGTAGTGGTGCAAGAGGTTAAGGGTGCCCTAGGGAAATGAACACAAGTCTCCCAGGTCAAAGGGTGAAGATGTACCAGCTAGTTGATTTAGCTCCTTTTCGGAACATATTCCCTTCATGTGGGTGGCTATAGTGTTCTGTGGGTGGTGCTGAAACTTGGAGATGATAGAGAACTATTCCTTCAAGGAAGGGATTATCTTCAATTCTATTGGCCTTGATCAAAAATGAACCCTTGTGAGATTGGCCGCCAAGGGTCACATGGCAGAGGTGGTGCTATGTGTTTCTTCTTTCAGAGCACACAAAAAACTACATTTCCGAGATTCCCTTGGAGTTAGATTAGAACCATGTGGCCAATAGGATGTGAGTAAGAGAGACACTTCTGAGGCTTGCCTTAAAAATATTTAAAAATATTTCATCATGTCTTTTATTACCTTTCTTGTTATTCAGCATTCTAGACAGAGGGAAGAGAAAATGAAAAGGTCTTGAGACAGAAACAAGGTGATGTGTTAGAAGCCTACCCAGAACTAAGTGTAAGGCCTCAAATATGTATATCAAAAAGGAGTGAGTTGAGAGAGGTGGGCAAGGGGTAACCCATTTCAAGAATTAATATGTAAATACTTTATTCATAGGACACCACCTCAGCCTCTCATTCACAGCCCATTTGTTATCCTAACAAGTTTCATTATCTGGCTTCCAGATCCAGAACAAATTAGAGACAGCTAATCTACTAATTTTTTTTTTTTTTTTTTTTTTTTTTTGAGACAGAGTCTTGCTCTGTCACCCAGGCTGGAGTGAAGTGGTGCCATGTCAGCTGACTGCAACCTCCACCTCCCAAGTTCAGCAATTCTCCTGCCTCAGCCTCCTGCGTAACTGGAGTTACAGGCGCTCGCCACCACTCCCAGCTAATTTTGGTATTTTTAGTAGAGAGGGGTTTCACCATGTTGGCCAGACTGGTCTCGAACTCCTGACCTCAAATGATTTGCCTGCCTGGGCCTCCCAAAGCGCTGGGATTACAGGCATGAGCCACCACGCCCGGCTGAAGCAGTTAATTTGATGGGAGCATAGAACTGCTACAAGTAGACATACCCTCATCGCTAAGATGAGGATATTCTATCCCACCCACAAGCCCTCCACTTCTCATAGGTTTACAGGGCCATTCCCTTCAACATTCCTCATACAACATGACGTCAATTCCCTTTTCACTTTAGCTGTCTCCTTTAAACCTCCTCTCATTCTCTTATATCCTCTCACATCAAAATTAAATGCAACGTTGCATGTGTGGCTCTGTCAACAATGACTGGAGCCTGTGTGTAAGAGGCAGCCACAAACTCAAACACTTCCACGGACAGAAAGGTAGAGTAACTGGGTAAAGAAAGCAAGTATAAGACAACAAGAAATAGTGCGCCTCAGGATGAGTAAATGAAGAGAAAATGCCCAGCCAAAGCCATTCTTGCATCAATCATGAGAAAGGATGCAATATTCTGACCCAGATGATTTGCGTAAGTCAGTCAAGACATGGCATTTTCGCCCAATATGACTGAAAGAATGGATAGTTCATATTTTAGGGAAAGATGTCTTCATCCCTCCTATTGGACACAAACCAGGACGCATGAGCCGCCATCTTGCCACTGGCCACCACCTTACAACCCTGAGAGGAGCAGGCCCCGCGTTGAGAAAATCAGGACGGAAACACGGAAGGCACTTGCGTCCTTGACGATGCCACGAATCACTAAACCAACCAGTCCTAGAGCGTACCCTAACTTTAATTTCTGTATGAGAACAAATGTTTTCCTTGTTTAAGACAGTTTCAGTTGGGACTTCTCATCTCACCCTCAGCAGCATCCCAGAAAGCACAGAATTCAGTTTTTAAGTGCTGTGATAACCAAATAAGATGTGCCCAGGTGCAAGACAGAACCCTTGCGCATTGGCTATGTGAGCTATACTGTAAGTGCAAAATACTCCCAGATTTTGAAAGACTTAGTGAAGAAGAAAAAAAAAAAAAAGGATCTGATTAATACACTTTCTATATTGATTACATCTCAAAAGAATGATATTTTCTGTATGTTGTTTTAAATAAAATATATTCAAGTCAGTCTGCCTATTTCTTATTTTTTAATTTGCTTATAGAATATTAATACTACATATGTGTTCACATTGTATTTCTATTAGACAGCTCTGATCCAGTTATTGTACTTCTTCCAATCAGAATGAAGACATTAGGTCTCTCAAAATTATCTACTAATACTTCATTTACTGTCCACAAGAGTCTCTGATCTCTTCTTAGCCGTTTTAGAGCTTAATCATTTAATCATTCTCTCCATATTGTTTTCTGCAGTTATTTTCTTAAGTGAAGAAATTTATGTTGATCCTAATTGTAGCTTATAAGTCCATTGCTACAGGCCAATGGTTCGCCAGAGGACATGCTGGAAATTTGTGGGGGCAATTTGGGTTATCACATAAGCGGGGGTGGGGGACACTATGGCATTTAGTGAGCAGGGGCTTGGATATTGCATACTCGATAAGACAACTGTCTCACTTCCCACTCCCACATGCCAATCCCTATACCTATACATAAAACTGACCAGAATCTGATTTCATTTTACTTATAAATATAGGCATTTTTTGCATGGGGCTAATGTAAATGAATTCTCCAGGAAAAGCGACTGCTGTGTAAATCAAGGGAAAGGTATACTTTGTTTTGCTCAGAACTTCAGAAGTTATTCATCATTTAGGAAAATCACACATTTACAACAGTGGCACTGCTGGTATATGAGTCACCAAAGTAGCTCAACTGCTTTGATCCACATTTGAGCTGCTCCACTAAGATAATTCTATGCACAGGTACTATTAGGTTGGTGCAAAAGTAATTGCAGTTTTTGCAATTAATAATATACCTGTTAAATTTGTATTTCAAAATGTCAAATATAAAGAAAACGTGTCAACAGTATTCAGTTGAATATTGTCCTCTCTTAAATCGAAACTAATTCATTACATCAGAGGCAAGCATCTAACTACAATCAGTTCTGATATAATATAATATATGCATTCCTACAAATCACTTCACTATGCAAAATCACGCGATAAAAAACAGTGTTTATGGGGAAATGAAATTAGAGGCATAACACTCAAACACTTCAATATTGATGCATTTAGAGAAAAGAAACAAACAAAAATGGTTGCACAGTTTTACAGATGTTAAACGGTTAAGAACTAAGTACCACAATGCACATGGTACTTTACCTTGAAACAGACCAAAAGTTTGCTAGTGTATCTATGGGCAATGGAAAGGTACAGCTTGTGAGTTACTGTGGAGAGTCACTCAGAAGCTGCACCTTTCTGTGGAAAGGAGAGTTGTATGAATGAGAAGAAAGGGTGTAACACCAGTTGTAGGTGGGTACAGCTCACCACATGCAAAGAACTGAAGTTGCTAGATGTTTGAGTCGTATGCAAGTGGACTCAGCTGGATGCAGTTTCCTGTGTTCACCTCGTGCTTCTCATGGAAGAAATCATGCACAAGCAAACGGAAATGTTTATTTGTTCCTTCCTCTATCAGTCGTGCTGTAATTAATTTGCATTTCCAAAACAAGTATTATGGCAGAACCGGTCGTGTGTCATTATATTTCCTAGTGCGATTTTACTTTTTAATGCCTTTTATTTCTCCTTTATACTACATTTAGGGCTTTACATTAAAGGTTGGAAATTACATGTCTACGTGGCTGAGACATTCAGTTCACAATAATGAAAGTGGCACTTCAAAATATTTCATATAAAGAGGGTGTTGGGTCTAAAAGGAGTGAGAACCTCTAATCTAACCTACTGAGTAGTTGCTAAAGAATTGCATTTCTATGCATTTGTTACTCCTCTTTGGTATGTGCAATCCATAGACTTAACAAATGTGTCTCCCACAGAGCCATTCAAATCACTAAAATGAATTTTTTTTTTTTCCAGGACAGGACTAAAGAAAGAATTCAGGTCTTGCCAGTAGAAACCACCCTCTCATGCATCCATTAACCAGCCCCTAGACATTCATTCAATCACAAAATGACTTCACCTTTCATATCTGTCCATTTTGCCCAGAAGGTTAGCAAAAGAAACCCTACCGAGGGGCTTCCTGGGTTTAAGCCAGACCATGAAGCCAGACCATGAAAGCAGACCATGCTGCTTGCCACGTTCACATAATCCTCTGGCCTAAAATTCTCAGCAAATAGAGAAGCTCATGTCATTGAGCTTTTCTGGAAAAGCCCGAGCCTGCTGATGTTCCTTTAGAAAATGGTGTCCTGAATGGAAACCGGTGTTTTGTGGTCTGACCAGCACAGGAAATACCACCGCATGAATACAACACCTATTTTGATTTTGCTTTTGGTTTTTATAAATGGAGACATTTTCAAAAGAAAAGAAAAAAAAATTATTGGGCTAGAGCAACAGTTTCCAAATCCCATCACCTGGGTAGTGTTTAAAAATACATAGAACCACTCCCTACTGCAGATCCACTGAGGCAGAATTTCTGGAGTTAGATCCCAGCAAGTGACATTAAAAACAATTTCTTCAGGAATTTCTGGTGTGCGGCAATCATGCTTGGAAGCAAACATCTCAATCATTATCTCCTTCAAGTAGATATTAATAACTACTTGATAACTGGAAAGATAATTTCAGTTAGCTTTCCTACAATTGGAGAAGTTTAGGATTTTTTTTTTTTTTTTTTTTTTTTTTTTTTTTTTTTTTTTTTTTTT